>NC_057810.1:551791420-551796089 GCF_018294505.1 Triticum aestivum | reverse complement strand
GGGGGGGGCGCACCAGACCACTAGGGGGCTTGTTCCCACCCTTGTTCAGCCCATTAAGTCCCCCAGGGGTAGGTGGCCCCACCCGGTGGACCCTCGGACACCTTTCGGTGGTCCCGATACAATACCGATAACCCCCGAAACCATTCCGGTGACTGAAACTGGACTTCCCATATATAAATCTTTACCTTCGGACCATTCCAGGACTCCTCATGACATCCGGGATCTCATCCGGGACTCCGAACAACCTTCGGCAACCACATACAATTTCCCATAACAATTCTAGCGTCACCGAACCTTAAGTGTGTAGACGCTACGGGTTCGGGAATTATGCAGACATGACCGAGACACCTCCCCGACAAATAACCAACAGTGGGATCTGGATACCCATGTTGGCTCCCACATGTTCCACGATGATCTCATCGGATGAACCACGATGTCAGGGATTCAATCAACCCCGTATACAATTCCCTTTGTCCACCGGTATGTCACTTGCCCGAGATTTGATCATCGGTATCCCCATACCTCCACTACAAAAAAAATACACTTCCGTGATGATACGTGTTTGTCACAGTAGGTCGCGTTTTTTGTCATGCATGTACATCCATGACGATTTTATGACAGAATCAAGATAGTCATACCTGTGATGTCGTAGAAGTGTTCCATGACATTACCAAAATTATCATCACGGAAGTGTCCACTTCCATGACGATAAATCGCGCATCACAGAAGTGCTTTCGTCAAGGGTGACCAACACGTGGCATCCACCATAACGGAACGCTGTTAAGCTATCGGGTCGGGTTTTGGATCCGATAACCCATTAACAGCCCCGACAAATGGGGATTTTCCACGTGTAAAATCATCATTGGCTGGAGGAAACACGTGTCGGCTCATCATTGGGACAGATGTCATCCACTCACTGGACAGAAGGCGCCTATGATACGTCGACACGTGGCACGGCCCAACAGTGGCCCATTCCTGTGAAAAGGCCGGCCCGTTTGACTTGGTCAAAAGCTGGCGGGCCGGCCCATGGAAAGCCTGTTAACGGCCTGTTAGCATATAGCCCATTTACAGCCCGCAAACCCAAGGCCCGTTACGTCCTATGCGAATTAGGCCCAGTAGCGTCATCTGGGCCATCCAATATGATTCCAGCCCGTTTTCACTTCTGGCCCATGTATGGCCCATGACGTCTTTCGGCCCATATGAGGCCCTTTGTAACTCTTGGCTCATTAGCGGCCCGTGCTGAAACTGGCCCGTAATGAATAGTGTATTACTTTACACCCATTAACGGCCCGCGGTGAAACTGGCCCGTAATGAACAGTGTAACACTTTATACCCATTAACGGGCGGTTATTCCATTGGGCCGTTTCTAGCCCAAGTTAACTTTCGGCCTTCTGAGGGCCCATTTATTCTTGCGCTCATTTACAACATTCGGTTACTTACGACCCGTTACTGTCATTTTTTGCTTGTGGGCCAAATTCATCCCATCGTTACAGTCGGCCCATTTGTGGTCCGTTAGTGTGTTGGGCCATTTTCATAGCATCACCAAATACAGCCTATTAACGGCCCATTATGGTCAGCCCATAAAACGTACGATTTCCATTATAGGCCCGTCTATGGCCCATTAAAGGCCCGTACAAGACCCATAAATGAGTCGGCGGCCCATGGATCCTACGTGACGTAGAAGGCCCATGGATCCTGCGAGACGTAGAAGGCCCATGGATCCTGTGAGACATAGAAGGCCCATGGATCCTGCGAGACGTAGAAGGCCCATGGATTCGACAGCCCATGAAGGGCCATGGTCGGGCGAGTTGGCCCCCATTTGAACGATATAGCATATTCAAAGAATTATCCTACTCAATACTATCACCTCTAAAAAGCATACACTATACAACAAAGAGATCAAGGAATAGAAAGGTAGAATAATCCTACACTATACAATAAAGAAATTACAGCCGATTATACCCACTGGGCATTATGGTTCGGCACAGGTGATAATAAAGCATACACAAACAGCAAATTACATACACTGGGCAAATACAACTCATACATCATGGACGCGCATCAACTTAACTCCATTTGAACTATAATCTCTTCAGAAAATAGGATTGGCCGGATTCAGATAGCACAAATTTCAGTCTGCAAAATCTCCAATTCCTTCATGGTTACCTCGGTGTCTTGTTTCATTTTTTTGACTCCTGCATCTAATACCTGCATGTCCAGTCTCAACTTGTTGATTATACATTGACAATCATGTACATGTTGTCTTGCCACCTCTAGTTGATGCTCGAGAACATCAGCACATTCCAATTCCAATCAATAATCATTCGGTAACGGCCATGCCGCACCGCTCGCAGATTTTTGTGTTGATGTCACTTCATCCTGAAATGTTTCTGTAAGTACACATGACTAGGGCAAAAATATAGTTACAACAGTGAAGCGAACAAGACACTATTTTGTACTATATGGCAAAACAGGACTAACAATAATGTTACACGTCACTTTCACAAAAAAAATGTTACACATCAAGCATAAGCAGGTGATATTTTAAAAATTATAAAAAAGATAGTCTATGCAGCCTGCATGCAGAAATCCCTCTTAGCTCACTAGAGGAGCATGATGTTGGGGCCCAATCGAAAACACAGACACGTTACAAATTTAGACATCATGTTGCGTATAAGTAAGCAAGCAGTTGGCCATTTTGTACCTCAATTAAAGTCTTAGGGAGCATAATGAATAGCAGAGGGTTTCATACAAACATACTACAGCAGGCAAAACTATGCAATCATTAGCGTAGTATAAACTAGATTGTGAGCCTCATGCAATAATAGTTGGTTAATAGACTTCAAAGCTTCAGGCACACTTCGACAGAGTAATTAAATGGTAACGCCTTTAATTATGTCAACTAATAGTGATACAAGTACCGAACATCAGGCATAATTATTTGGGCATCTCATTAAGTGAGGATAAATAAAGCTATTGAAAAGAGAAAATTAACTATGCCTGCAACAAACAAGGAATTGAACTGTTGAGTTGCATACAGTGACTTACCTTAGCAGGTTGAAGAGGCTCAGTGCAGCTCCTACTTCTCTTGCAAGGCTCCTTCCTAACATCTTGTACTTGGAAATCCTCAATCTTATCTTCATTGCACCCCCTCTGCAAGGTGACACAAACTAGTTACTCATCTCCTTGGAAGATAAATATGCATACTTTCCAGTCTGTGAATACAAAAGGATGGGATTGTAACAAAACTACACCACATAATGAAACATGCCGCATCTCTTGCACTTGCACACAATGAAATGAGTATTTACTATGTCCGCACTATGTAAAAACTAGGCATACCTTCGAACTGGATCTCCAGGTACTCTTGGAGAGCCTACTGTAGTGTACAACCAAACCTTTATGTCACCTATGAGTTAGACAAGGCCCCACTACAGCAGCCCTTAGTGTTTAAATTGTTGACAAGCTCTGTTAGAGTGTTAGGTCAAGAACAACAAGTAATCAAAGCAAACAGTCCTAGTATGGCTGGCTGATGCAAACAAGCAATTGAACAGATGTGTGAGCAAATCTTACATATCAAGAAAAGAAGCGAAGAAGGAGGCTTAAAGACCATCACTTGACTGACCAGATTTAAGGGGCATTTAAACATCATGTGCAACGTATGAACTAACATAAACATTGCATATTTCAGATTCTACAATGGAATGCACATGTATTAGGTTATGCCATGTATGATGATGCCTAAATGTACAGATAGCAGGCAGAAGTGATTCATCATTGCACGCACAATTGAACTGCAGGTTAAGGGCCAGTTCCATTCCGCCTTTTCAGGGCATATTGTCAAAATAAGCCATAAAAGATGTAAAGAAGTCATTTTTGAGTTATGGGCTTGGGCTTAACTAATTTCGCTTTGGAGGGGGGTGTGTTTCGGGTAGAACCTCACTAAAAATTGAAGGGAAGGGGAATAGTGAAATGACTCTATTGTCTGCCTATATTACACTCAAAATGCAACTGCTGACGCTCGTGTCACACCTGACCCTCAATTAAAAACAAACACGCAAGCATTCATTGCCCTGCCCGCTTGCATCTCCTCTCCCCTTTCCCTCTACCTCGATCCCCTGCCTGCAGCACTAGGGTTCCTCCAGCGAGCCGTCGCCACTGGTCCCATCTGGCCTGGTCCTCGATGATGCTATGTCCAGCTAGGCTACATGGCCTGCGGATAGCGGAAAATCTCCCTGGCTGCTCCTCCCTCTGGCGCCGCCCCTCATTCTCATGGTCTCCAGCAGCTACTCCACTGTAGTTCGTCCAACGCACTACTCCGGCGGGCGCTGCACAACTACGGCTGATGCCACACTACGGCAGAAGGCACCTTGTTCCCCCTGCCCTCCTCCTAGGCCATGGCCTTGAGGTGCTGTTGAAGGATGAGCTCATCCAACAAGGTGAGGATCTCCTCTGATTTTTTGCCAAATTTTCATTCTGATCCACTATATGATGAATTGCTATGAGCTGCTTCTGCTGCTGCTATATGATGCATTGCTATGAGCTGCTCCTGCTGCTGCTATATGATGAATTGCTATGAGCTTCTCCTGCTGTATGATGAGTTGCTATGAGCTGCTGCTGCTGCTATATGATGAATTGCTATGAGCTGCTGCTGCTGCTATATGATGAG
>NC_057810.1:551769681-551791259 GCF_018294505.1 Triticum aestivum | reverse complement strand
ATATGATGAATTGCTATGAGCTGCTGTTGCTGCTATATGATGAGTTGCTATAAGCTGCTCCTGCTGCTGCTATATGATGAATTGCTATGAGCTGCTCCTGCTGCTGCTATATGATGAATTGCTATGAGCTGCTCCTGCTGCTGCTATATGATGAATTGCTATGAGCTGCTGCTGGTATATGATGAATTGCAGACTGCTGCTGCTGTATGATGAGTTGCTATGAGCTGCTGCTGCTATATGATGCTTTCAGGTGGTGCTGCTATATGATAATAACCAGCCACTTGGACCATTGAATTTCAATAAATAATTGTTCTTCATTTAAATGTGGGTCATGCGTTCTTCGTTTAAATTAGGCAATGGGATCTCTATGGAAAACATTGACCAAAGTAGATTGTGCCAAGTAGATGGTATCTTTGTATTTGCATTTTGATCAAATAGTGATGGTCTATTTTCCTATCATATTAATTACTGCACTGGGTTCAATTTGTGATGTTTGCAAGTCAAATTAATTTCCATATGGGCAGCAAAATGAAAAATATATAATGCAATCTAGACTTTCCACTGATCATACCAAAGATAAGCTTAAAATGCAATGAAAAGAACTGGTTGGCGTATTACATGGAGCTTATATTCAAAGGTGCTTATTTTCTTAGGATAACTCGTAATAACTGTCCCTAAGAAACTTAGCTAATAGAACTGGCATACAAATAACATGTCACGATGCTTGCAATGGAGGAGTGACGTACCATAGCACACTGTATAGGCTCACCGCTGCCTCTCCTTTTTTTGCGATGTTCCATGAAATTGCCACATACATCTTGTACTTTTTCATTGTGTAACCCTATCTGCAAGTTGACACGGCTAATTTCAGACATCTCTACATGATACTACATTGCATATCCCTTGCGCATATTTAAACCACCAATTAACGATTGCGTGCGTACCATAAACTAGCCATGACTCTGTATGCTGGACTAGCAGGCACTCTAAGGGAGCCTAATGTAGTGAACTGGAATTCCTACATGCCACCTACGATTTTGTGTAATGTACTACCCATGTTCCTAAATATATGTCTTTGTAGAGATTCCAGTATGGACCACATACAGATGTATATAGATGCATTTTCGAGTGTAGATTCACTCATTTTGCTCCGTATGTAGCCTATAGTGGAATCTCTAAAAGACTTATATTTAGGAACGGAGGTATGAGGTAGTATCATGTATGACATCTACATATCTAATTTAGCAGCCAGTAGTAGAAATCATTGTCTGCACAAAGGGATTACTGGTCGAAAATCCTAGCAAAGCACGTTGGCAGGCACAGAACAATACAAGAGAGAGAGAGACGCGCTTACAAGATCATAGCAATGCCTCAGTCCAGGATCTTGGTTGGCCAAGCTGTTAGATCCAGAAGAAACATCATCCTTGTAGTTTTTGCCAGCTGCATAACAGGTAACAGCGACCGGTTAGTATATTTGAAGTGCATCGGGCAAGTGATGCTGGACGGGTTTAAAGGTGACAAGTACCTAGGCCGTGGCGGGTGCTTGGCATCTCTCCAGACGGTGGGAATCAGGTTAGAAACGTCGAGGGTGATGACGCTGCACTGGCTGTCAGGTTCCGGTAAGGAGATCTAGAACCATCGAGTAGGGTGTTTGTGGAGCGGCTCCGGTAGGGTGGACTACGGTGTGGGAAAAGCGGATCTGTGGCCGTGGATGAGGGCGTAGGTGAAGCTGCTCCAGTGGTTGGGTTAAGGATGGTGTCGACGACGCGGATATGCGGCCGTGGACGAGTCGTCAGAAGCTGCTCCGGTGGTTGGGTTAAGGATGGTGTCGACGATGCGGATCTGCGGCCGTGGACGGGGCGTCAGAAGCCGCTCCGGTGGTTGGGTTAAGGGTGGTGTCGACGATGCAGATCTGCGGCCGTGGACAGGGCGTCAGAAGCTGCTCCGGTAGGTTGGATGAGGGTGCGAGGAAGCGGATCTGAGGCCGTGGACTTGTGAGTTGGCAAAGTAGCCCCGGAAGGGTTGAGAATGGTATAGGCAAAGCTACTCCGGTAGGGTTGACGATGGTGTCGGCGAAGCGGCTCCAGTAGGGTTGAGGAAGGTGTCGGCGAATCGGCTCCGGTAGGGTTGAGGAAGGTGTCGGCGAAGAGGATTAGAGGCCGTCGACGAGGGCGTCGGTGGGGCGTCTCCGGGGGGTGTGGACGAAGCGTCTCCAGTGGGGAGTATGAATGAGCCGTTGCAGATGCGCGACGGTTGACGAGAGTACCAGCGAAGCAGATTCGGTGCCGTGGACAAGGCCGACACTGAATGGGCTGTGGTACAGTGGTGGATGAGAAGTCTACTTGTTTCTAGGGGAGGTGGGAGGGGTAGATGCGGCCGCAGAAGCAGATCCGGTGAGGTGGACGCCGCTGGCAGTGAATAGGCTATGGTACGCCGGTGGATGAGCAGTCTAGGATTTCGAGAGGGGAGGGGAGAAAGGGCGATGAAGTACGGACAGCGTGATGTAAGATGCTCTGGTGCTGTGGAGTTAGTCGTTTTTGCGGGAGGGGGAGAGGAAATGGGGGTGCCGTGTAGTTGAGGGAACCGGAAGTTACCAAAGCAGCCCCGACCTATCATGTAGATGAGGGCGGTATTGTAACTGTTGGTCTCCGTGCACCAAGGACAAAAGGGGGATTTCACATGCTAAAGAGTAAGGTGGCGGAAATTTTAGAAGGAGGCAGGAGATTTTGCCGCCCGCAGGATCGTTCATATCCAGTTTCAACTAATTTTGGACCGTGCTAGCGGGAAGGTCATGCTAGACTGTGTACACGGGGCACGCGTCAGCAGTTAATAACTGGTGTGAAGTCCACCCCAGAAAAAAAGACAATAACTCGGGATGATGCGTCGATAACTTGGACGTTCACACGGGCGCGGCCAATCGTACAAGTGTAGTGACGCGTTCTTAAAAAAAGGGATCAAACGCTCAGCCTATGTATTTCTCGTGTAAATA
Organism: Triticum aestivum; assembly: GCF_018294505.1. NCBI lineage: Eukaryota > Viridiplantae > Streptophyta > Magnoliopsida > Poales > Poaceae > Triticum > Triticum aestivum. Next base: position 551,788,270 of record NC_057810.1, on the reverse strand, counting down.
GATAATTTAGTGCCATTGGTCATTTACTTTAAACATAATGCATTGACGTGTTAGTGTAGAGGCGCACAAAAATAAATGGATATTGTAGTTAGCTACTTAAAAGTGTTACCTCATATGATTACATAGCCTCCATTTCATAAATTGCGTACCCATTGAATTCATATATGAATATTACATATATTACTTCAAAATAGAAACTTAAATCATCCAAGACTAATAAATTTGAATGCAAGAGTAACAATGGTGCATGTGCATGATAGCTACATTGGTTGTTTGAAGAAACATAACTGTAACTTTGGCATGCACAACTGAAAAGGTTTCTTTAAATAGAAAAAAAATGTGATATGTGAGTGTCCAATCTTTACAGCGTTGAATCGATATTGTACCTTTGGCCACGATATGAAGTAGATATTGACTTATGTTCAAGTGATGCACGTCCACGATCGCTAGATAGTGATACGTGAATGAATTGTGCAATCTCTCACACACGCATACATATCTCATTTCCCTGTGGGCATCGGAATCACACACGCGCACTTCGTGTATTTTTCTCCCTCCGTCAGGGTTAAATTCGTCTTTCTACCCCGTCCTACAAGTCTCTCACACAGAAACACACACGCTCCCTTTAGTTCCGCCCACCCGCAGCCACTTATGTATCAAAGTATAATAATGTCTCTCACACATATGCTATCTACCTATCCCTTAATATAGCTAGATATGTGTCACACAAACTCCTTCTCCCTACTAGCAAGATGCCCATGCGTTGCACGGAACATCAAGATGCATTTGTATGAGAAGTTTATCTTGTGGGAGAAAAGGATGAATGAGGGAATGCCTTATTTGCAAATGCGGAGAGGGGTGTGGGTATCTTTTTGCAAAATTGCCATATTTTCCTTCCTGTCCGTTGGATATAAATTGGATGGCCTATATTGCAGGATGGCAGGAACACCATCATCACCAACTCTGTTTTTTATAAGAGTAGAGATATGTGAGTGTCACTACCCCCCCCCCCCACACACACTTCCCAACATCGAAGGAGTAGGGTGACACCTCGATCTTGATACTAATCTATCGACTGGCTTCTCTCTCAAACATACACACACACACTACCTGGCACCGAAGGAGTAGGGTGACACCTCGATCTTGATACTAATCTATCGACTGGATTCTCTCTCAAAAATACACACACACACACACACACTACCCGGCACCAAAGGAGTAGGGTGGCACATCGATCTTGATAATAATCTATCTACTCATCTTTCAAACACACACACACACACACACTCGCTAGTTGTGCCTCTATGCCTACTGCGCACACTCTCGATACGTCTTTCTCTCCCTCTCCCCCCCAACAATGACAGCAGAAGGGTGACAACTCGATCTTATCATAATCTGTCAATTGGTTTCTCTCTCAAACATTGTGTCTTGGTGCCTCGCTCGGTAGCCCCCTCGATATGTAGACTTCTCACGCGCGCATAGTTGTAGTGACGATGACGCTGAACCCAGTGTGCCTTGTTTTTACTGGCCTCATGTGATAGTTTTCACCCTGTTTTCTGTTAATTAACAAGGCAACCTTTTCTTTGTTACTACTAGTGAATCTGAAATCATTCGGGGCAGACATAAAATATATCACTTCAACCCAATTATCGCAGCAACTATTTTAAAAGAAATTAGCTAGCTGCCCGTGCGTTGCACGGAACATCAAGATGCATTTGTATGAGTAGTTTATCTTGTGAGAGAAAAGGATGAACGAGGGAAGGCCTTATTTGCGAACGTGGAGAGACGTGTGGGTATATTTTTGCAAAATTGCCATAGTTTCTTTCCTATCCATTAGATATAAATCCGATGGCCTATATTGCAGGATGGCACACACACCATCATCACCAACTCTGTTTTCTACTCCCTCCATCCGAAAATACTTGTCATCAAAATGGATAAAAATAGATGTATCTAAAACTAAAATACGTCTAGATACATTTCCTTTTATCCATTTTGATGACAAGTATTTCCAGACGGAGGGAGTATTTGTCTTTTTAGAGATTTCAACAAGTGACTATGACCGGACCTTACCAACATACTCAAAAAAGTAGTCCATAATTTTGATGTTACCCTCTTTTCTTGGCGGTGCAGTGCCATCTGGATACCTCATAAATAAATCAAGGACAAATTTGACCCCTTCCTGAAAAGACATACGTAGCAAAATGAGTGAATATACACTCTAAAATATGTCTACATACACATCCGTATGTGGTAGTCCATTTGAAATCTGAAAAAGACAAATATTTAGGAACGAATGAAGTATATATAAGAGTTGACATGGAGATATATCTCCAGCATGGTCTACAACAAAAATGTGCTGGGCTGGTTAGCGCCGGATGCTCGCAACGCGATGACATGAGTTCGAATTCTGTCTTTTAACTTTAGATTTTTATATTATATATTACTCTACTTATTTAATATATACTTCTTTCGCTACTGTACTGACAGTGGAACCCACAGAGTACTTAGAATATTAAGGATGGACTTGTTTCTTTTTAACTTTCTGTACGAAGCTGTAGTCACCCTGCAAGTCACGTGTACATTGTACATGCAATTAACTTTTTATAGAGGGACAATCATACAGGAAATTAACTCAAATGGACTGGATGTCACTCTATTATTTCCAGCATAAAGAGCATCTCCAACGGCAGCCGGCAAATTTCCTCCCGCTTCCTTCCGCGGAGGACGACATCAAACGCCAGCGGCATACATTTTTACAACTCTAACCAACCAGATGAAATTCGTGCAAACACGGACTGATTTCATATAAGCATGAAGGATTTCGTATAAAAAAGCCGGATCTTCATATAAACATGATGGATTTCATTACATTTACATGAACTAAGGGGTGCCAATCCGACTCTCTTGTATAATTAATACTCCCTCCGTCCGGAAATACTTGTCCTAGAAATGGATATATCTAGACTTATTTTAGTTCTAAATGTCCGCCCGCGGATCCCTTTGTCTTCCTCATGTCTGTCAGACACTTGCGGGGTCGACGAAGATCCTCGGAAGAGACGAAGCAGCAAAGAAACCACGTGAATCCGCGGTCGTCGCCTTGGCGGCGGCCTTCATGGGTCCCAAGTGGCGGCGACCTCCCGTGTTTTACTTCTCCTCGATGATGGCGGCGGACACGGAGAAGCTGGCCACCGACTCATTGCTCTCCACGCCCCGGGCTTCTGTTTCTGCCTGCATGGCGCGCCCACAGACACGGGAGGCGCGGCCACCGCAGACACTGGTGGCGCGGTACGACGCGGCAGCGACGGCACCCGTACCGGCGTGCGCGCCGCCGTGCCGGCGTGGAGTAACTCGCCACTCCTCATCGAGCTGAATTGGAGCGGCGAATTGCTGAACCACGTGCCTGCTTGGGGCGGCAACTGGCTCCATCGGGCCAAGCAAGGTTGGTGAAGCACCGAGCGGCCTCGCCCGTATCCGGAGGGCTCGGCGGGCCACCCAGCCGGGTAATATGCCGGAGAACGGCTCATCCGAAGTCATCGGAAGGGTGGAGAAAATGGTGAAGGAGGAGATGGGGGAGCGGCGGAGGGGTGCGATTCTTGCCCGTTGTCTGTCTGGCATCATGTAAATAGAGGGCAGACGGTAGGAGCTTGGCCGGCGTCTGGCCTCGTTTAAACTGAGGGCGGACGGGAGGAGCTCGGCCGGTGTTGCGTTTAATTCCAGCCCTCTCATGGACGGACGTGTGGCTGGAGTAGGATTCTCGGTTTGCATGCGGGTTTAACGGAAGGATTTAATGGAGGCACCGGGCGTGCAGCGGGCGGCGCAGTACTATTCGATTTGACAGCATTAATGAGCCGTCAAATCACAAAGGCCCTCACCTCTCGTGAAACCGACCGAGCTAGACTGCCCCGCCCTCTAGCCTTTTAAAAAATGTATATACTCCACTTTTGTACGGTAGTAGTATCGATGGATTGTGCCATGTAGCAAAACTTGAAATTAAAAAAAAGATGGTACATATAGAGAGCGCTCGTGAACTATGTGTCATGTACATGGCAATAAATAAAGTACTACTACATGATATAAGGTTGGTCGTAATGGGAGTATCATAGGTAGTATCATGCATGCCAACTAAGCAATTTTGATGAGGTGTCATTGAATTAAATGAGGAAAGAGGAGCTTGAGTATCATATACTACTTTGTGTCATGCATGGCAATAAGCCAATAAATGTAGTCCTATATGATACCAACATATGATACCATGCATTACGGATGTAGTATCATACACTAGTATCATATGCATGATACTAGTATATGATACTCCCCATTACAACCAGCCTAATATATGATACATGGCGCAGGAGTACTAAGTATTATTAATACAGTTTTGCTAGAACTCATCTAGATGAGATATAATTTGGTCTCATTCATCTTTTATAGCCATTGGATGTGATGCTATAAGATGCGTGTGTGCTGATGTGGGTTGTATTTGTTCTTGTGCAACGAACTGACCACTACATGTCATGTTTGATAGTCTCAAGTCATTAAAAGCATACAAGCCCCACATCTCTTCTTGGTTGATTCCTCCATTTATGTCAAAAAATAAGAAACAACGTGAGAGTTAATGCACCACACCTATGTGTTTACTAGTATTTGGTTTTCGTAAGATGACTTAAGACTCACCTAGATGGAGGGAGTGTTTGATTTGACAGCGGCCGGTGCAGTTCCCGATACGACTTTAATGCAGACGAGGGAGGGAGTAGCGGTTACTGATATGTTGAATGGCCAATGCATCCTCCTTCAATTAATGCATGAGGGAAGTAATGGGAGGAGGTCCGGGAAAAGAGGCTGCACGATGTGAATGCAATGCAGTTTGCCCTCATTGCCCTCATATAAAGGCGCCCCTCCATTCCAATGCATCTACCACATCGTACGCACCTAAGCATTTGCCTAAGCACCTACACTAAGCGCAAAAGAGCTCAATCCAGACCCATGGCGGCGATGCGCGTGAGCGGCCAGCGGCTGCGCCAGATGGTCCACGATGCCGGCCTGTGGCATGGCGCCGAGGATCGTCTCCAGACGGTGTTGGAGACCAGCTGGTGGATGGCCGCCGTCGACGCCAACTACGACTCTTAGTTGGACCAGATGATCGTTGCCACCAGCAACAAGTTCACCGTCCTCAAGAAGCTCGTGGACGACATCGTCGTACTCCTCCATCCCGCGCGCCCGGGCTCTTCATTGCCTACCACCCTAATTGGCCTCCATGGCCGGAACCTCTTTCAAGCACTGGTGGCCCTGCGACTGCCCGCCGACGCCACGAAGAATGTCCACCTGGAGGTCGCGCTCGCCGCGGGGCGCCTCTCCCTGCAAGAATTCGTCGACCTACACATCCACACGTACGAGAAAATCGTGTACATATGTATCTACAAGGCCAGTGAGGACGCTACGACGTTGGCCTTCCTCAACCGGCTGGAAGCCTTGGATGCCTTTGTTGAGAAGCACCTTGACCTCGCCACAAAAGCCGCCGCTCCTTAGCCGCCGGTCGGTGGCCCTGCGCACTAAGTTGAGGAGGAGGAGGTCGTACGTTCGTGGATCCATCTTTCTTCTTGCCTTCTGTAACCACCACTGCAATCGCATCATTGTGGCCTTAATTCTTATTGTGCCGTTGCATTCTCGTTCCAGTCAATACCGACATGTGCGATCCCTTTGCTTAATTATATGCATCACTGTAACTAGTACTCCATCCGTCAATTTATAAGTTGTGCTTACCTTTTCCATCAACTTCGTGCAACGCACGGGCATCTTGCTAGAAACACTAGAATATGTCTATATAATCCGCCTGTGATAGTCCATTTGAAATCTCAAAAAGACAAATATTTAGGTACAGAGGGAGTAATATATTAGGAGTATATCAAAACAATAGTGATTTCTTCCAAGTTTGTGAACAAATACTACTATTCTACTACTTTGGATCCGTCGCAACGCACGGGCACATTGCTAGTAAAAGGAAAAGGCCTGCCGCGTTCGCGTCACACCCCCACACGCCCGAGAATCGGGAGTACAACACGGCCCGTCCGGCACGACACATAGCTTAGGGAAGGCGTGTTGCTTGCCTAGCATTTTCACTTTCATGTGGGACCGCCGTTGAGCAAACCGACACCCCGCCCGCCGCCGGGTTGGAAAACAGAAACAAGGGGAAGATCTAGCTGTAGCACGGAAGCCAAGAAATTTTGTGTCAGACGGGGCTCGTTGATAGAGTAGGAGCATTCCTTACTAGCACTACTCCTACTAGTACTACCAAGTTTGTACTCCTAATACTATATTACTAGTACTACCACTATACAACTACTAGTAGATACGTGCACGACACAACATCGTAGGAACAAAAAAGGGAAGATCTTGTTTTGGGTGATTTATGTTTTTTCAATCAACATAGTATGAATAATATGATGTGGGGGGCACCCATGAAGCTTATGTGGCTTGGTTGCATGGCTACGGAAGGTTAGAGAAAAATAAATAGATAATGTGTTTAGAGTGCACTCCACTAAATAGATATACTTTGGATCCATTGCAACGGACCGACACATCTATATCTATACCCCCTATATAGTGTATGAAAAACTTTGAAAGTTGGTCGTTGGATGAAGCCAATCCGACGGTACAAAGATGGCAAATCCGAGCACTATTGGCCGTTGGATATCATCCACCAGATTCTGCCACATGTATAATCTAGAAGACTCCATGGTTGAACTTAATTCATGACTAACTTTGCCACAACTAAGCTTAGGCAAAGTTATTAGTTCTTCAAAATGAGAGCCATAAGTTGGCAAGCCTAAGGGAATCTTGCCACATTTTTTGTGTGTATGTCATGTGGGGCCTTAGTGTGGCTTGCCTAAGGTGTGGCTTGAACCAAACACTCACCTAAGTTAATCAAACTTGCCTAACCTTACATTCCACCAGATTTTGCCACATGTTAGAATCCAGAAAACTCCACATGTAGAAGCATAATGCACAAACCACCAGAATCTCATGCGTGCAATGCACATGTACCTTACTAGTACTAGTTGGTAGTAGTAAGAAATAAATTCCAGTTTTGGCACGAGCTCGTACTGCGGGAGCACCACAAGGCCTGCCACAAGAGTTACATTTCCCTCTCGGGGCCCACGGGACCGAACTTTAGTGGCTTAGTGCCTGGCCTATGATTCAATGACATGCGGACCTTAAATGTGGCTGGCCCACATGTCATTCTCATGGTGGTGGCATGGTTCGCGACTCACTCGTTCGAGATGAACCGGCCGGTGGTGTCGTGGCCATGGCGAGGGTACCACAGCTGGGCGTCGGGGCGTTACGAGGCGTAGATGGCCACACGGGCGGGTACTACCTATAGTACATAAGTACTGCAGCTGAGGATTGATGCCCGGTGTCGGTGTCAAAACTGGCGGATCTCGGGTAGGGGGTCCCGAACTGTGCGTCTAGGCGGATGGTAACAAGAAACAAGGGACACGATGTTTTACCCAGGTTCGAGCCCTCTTGATGGAGGTAAAACCCTATGTCCTGCTTGATTAATATTCATGATGTGTGTTACAGGAGTGGATCTACCACGAGATCAAGGAGGCTAAACCCTAGAAGCTAGCCTATGGTATGATTGTTGTTCGTCCTATGGACTAAAGCCATCCGGTTTATATAGACACCGGAGAGGGCTAGGGTTACACAGAGTCGGTTACAATGGTAGGAGATCTACATATCCGTATCGCCAAGCTTGCCTTCCACGCCAAGGAAAGTCCCATCCGGACACAAGACGAAGTCTTCAATCTTGTATCTTCATAGTCTTGGAGTCCGGCCGATGATGATAGTTCAGCTATCCGGACACCCCCTAGTCCAGGACTCCCTCAGTAGCCCCTGAACCAGGCTTCAATGACGACGAGTCCGCGTGCATATTGTCTTCGGCATTGCAAGGCGGGTTCCTCCTCCGAATAATTTATAGAAGATTGTGAACACCAGGATAGTGTCCGGCTCTGCAAAAATAAATTCCACGTACCACCGTAGAGAGAATAATATGACACAAGTTCAATCTGCTGACGTATTTTGTGGCGTGACGTCACACCACTACCAAGCCTTTACTAGAATCATTTTTATTGTACCACCTCAGCGCGTTTAGCGAAGCGGTTTCCTTGGCATGTCCTGTCGAAGCAGAGATCGTGTTCCCCTTATTCCGGGATTCCCATCAATACGGACGTGGGTAACCCAACCACGCCATTGATTGCAGCGCTTGGGAGATAAGCGAGTTTTATCAGGCCGGTGGGGACGCATGTTTGTGTCCGCCCATATAAGGGGATAAAGATCCAACCCTTTTACCTGCGCCTTCTTCCTCCTTGGCTTATCCAACTCTGCGAACTCGAGCTCCAGCGCCCAAGTCCGTACTTCTCACCTCAACCTTCTCCAACTTTGTCCGGAGCGGGAGGCAAGTGGATGGCCTCCTCCGTCACGGAGGAGCAGATCCAGAAACTGCACAACATCAGATATTTGTCCAGCAACATCGCGCACCGGCTCCCCGATGAGGGAGAGCTCATCCCCACCCCCAGGCCCCATGAGAGGGTAGTATTTCTTCCCCATTTCCTCCGCGGACTGGGCTTCCCACTTCACCCCTTTGTCTGGGGGCTCATTTTCTACTACGGCCTGGATTTCCACGATCTGGCCCCGAATTTCATCCTCAACATCTCGGCGTTTATCGTCGTGTGCGAGGCCTTCCTCTGCATCCAGCCCCACTTTGGTTTGTGGCTCAAGACCTTCAGTGTCAAGCCGAAGGTTGTGAAGGGCAGCCAAGCGGAGTGCGGAGGCGCCATGGTGGGCAGGATGTCCCACGTTACTTGGCTGGAGGGCACTTTCGTGGAAACCATTAAGGGGTGGCAATCGGGGTGGTTCTACATCACCGAGCCGCGTGACCCTGATTGGGCAGCGGCCCCCGAATTCAGATCTGGCATCCCTACACGGCTTACCTCCTGGAAAGAGAGTGGCCGGATCTGGGGTGATTCGGAGGAGCTGACCAGACTCCAAGCCTGTATCCAAAAGCTGGTGGACAAGAAGCTCAAGCTTGTCAACGTAGTCCAGGTCATGCTCATCCGCCGGATTCTCCCGTGCCAACAACGGGGTTTCAACATGCGGGATTTCGATCCGGCGCAGCACCAGACTCTGAGCGGGCTCTTCGACACTACGTACGAAGATGTCTGGAAGGTGCTATTCAAGGGCGCCGAGGCTCCCGCATCCGCTATCGAAGATCGCGGATTCCGCTCGCAGCGTCCGGCTGACGAGGTAAGTGATTTTGTCCTTTACGGAGCGCTTGTTTTTCATAGTTTGACTCTATGCGGGATCTAAACTCCCTTTACCTTTGACAGGACTGGCTGGCGAAGGCTGAACGGACTATCTGTTCGGCCCCATTGCGAGAGGACCCAACGGACGCCCGCGGGGCTGCTGGCTCCGGCACCCCATGTGGTGCCGGAGAAGAAGGCCAAGAAGAAGGCCACGGGTATCCGAAAGAGTTCCCGTTTTCAGGTGTTATCGGATGATGACTCCGAGGCCGACTCCTCCCACAAAGGCGAGGAGGAGAAGAAGAAAGCCTCTCCCCCAGCGGGGGGAGGGAAGAAACGGAAGGCTTCCCCTACGGGGGAGGCCGAAGGGCCCAAGAAGGGAAAGACTCTTTCCCCGGACTGCTCTGCCAACGCCAGTGACGACGACGAGGACTGGCCCCCAAGGGCCAAGCCCCTGGCGAGATCGTAAGTATCCGGACTCCCGAATAACTTCATGATTTTTCTTTTTCTCCACATAATGTCTTTCTAATGCCGCATACAACCCTGCAGTCCACCCAAGGATGATCTTCCCGCTTCGTCGAGCGGGTCCTTAGGTGCGTCGGATATGGATTCTCTTCCGACTGCCTCCACCCCTCGTGATGCGGACAATGCCGAGGTGGGATCCCGGGAAAGGACCCACCAGGAGGAGGAGGCTCCGGAGGTGTCGCAGGACAGCCTCCTGGACTTTGCACCGGACTCGGCCCCGGAACCCATAGTGGCTTCGGAGTTCGGCGGGCGACTCCTTCGTAAGAAGGGCAAGACCGTGACGCCGGCAGCCTCTGTCCAACCGGAGGCGTCGGACAACTTGCTAGAGGCGCTCAATGGCGCCTCCATTGAAGAGGAACACCGCACTATTATGAGTGCGGTGATTCAGAAGGTTCAGCTCGCCAAGAGCGGGCTGACCGAAGCCTGCAGCAGCCTTCTAACAGGCTTTGAGGTAAGAATTTTGGTATATGTAAAATAGTACCGCATAGACAGTAGCCCCTGATGCTCGGTTTGGTGTTCGGAAAGAAAAGCCAGACTGAGGATCTTAAGAAGATATACGCAGGAGTCATAAAAAATATGTCAATATGGGATTGCAGGCTGCGCTGCTGACCTCTGCCGCACTGACTGTGGAGGTCAATACTTTGAAGGAAAGCCTCGAGCGGTTCGAGAACGAGCTCGATCGTGCCAAGAAGCAGCTCGAGGACAAGGAAGGTGAGTAACACCTTATTAAAATTGTACCTTACAGAAAAGGATTTTGGTTGCAAAAATAATGACAAGGATAACGTGGGTATTGCAGGGGCCACTAACGAGGTGGCAACCCTGAAAGAGGCGGTGGTCACGGCCGAACGCAATGCGGCCGCGGAGCGCACCGAGCGAGAGAAGCAGGAGGCGCGGGTGGCAGAGGTACAGCAAGAGCTCCAGGATCTCGTGAAAAAACATGAGAGCCTGGAGCGTGACTCGAAGACTGGAGAGTCTGAGCTTGCAACGGCTCTTGAGAGTGCCAAAGCCGCTAAGGCCAAAGCCTACAAGGCCCTCCAGGAAATCGATGCGTTGAAGAAAATAGCAGCGGCTAAGGCATTTTTCATGCAAAGTAAGCATGTGAGTGTTAATTACCTGTTGCTTACCCGAATTCGGAGCTCTCCAGGAGCATTCGCAGATCTTCCTTGCAGCGTGTCCGATGCTGCCGCATTCTACCGGGCCGAGGAGGGGAGCTTGACGGAGAAGGTCTTCTGGTCTCAGTATGCTGAGGCCGGACATCCGGTGCCCCTTAGCGACCAGCTGAAGCAGCTGGTCGAGCTCCACAAGGCGGCCGAACAGGCCATGAAGGGCCTCATAGTTCGGCTGTGGCCTAAGGAGGCCATGCCTGGGAGCTACTTCGGCCTGGTGCGGCGGCTGGTGGATGCGTGCCCGTGGGTTGAAGTCATCAAGCACTCCGCGTGTATTGAAGGTGCCCGTCGGGCCCTTGCCCGCGCAAAGGTGCACTGGGGCAAGATGGATGCCCAGAAGCTTGTGACGGACCCGCCACCAGAGGGCAAGGAGCATCGCACGCCCGAGATTTATTATAAGAGTGTGCTGAAGAGCGCCCGCACTATTGCGGGTGAGTGCTCCAAAGATGTAATATTTGAGTAAACTCGTATTTTGTTATCCTGTGCGCTGAAAACTTTAGTTCATTTGCGCTAAGCAATGCATTTTAATTTAAAATATTACCTTCTGTGTGGCTGTTTATCAAATCTGAGAGATGGCAAGTCGTCGGCTTCAGCCCCCATGCCATGAGTGCTGGGGTGTTCGGGATAAGTTTGAGCACTCCTGTTCCCATATTTGGGTCCGTCTAGGGAGGCGCTCAACACAACGAACACGGCAACCGGACTTATAATGCTTGAACATTCTCACTTAGCCATAGAATTCTATAATTTTAAATTTCGGCGAAGCCCCTAGTCTTCGGAAGGCCGAATTTGGGGCGCTATCCACGCCTGGGCCGGACTAAGTCGGCTCCTCGCTCTAAGCGGCATATGTCTTGAAGGACTCGCAAAAAACCTCTCGAACAGCGACCAGCTCTCGCCTCATCATGACGGTCAGTTTTAGCTTTCTCCACGGAGGCGTTAACCCAGCTCAACTGGGGCGCAATCGCAGTGGTTCTCCCAGTGCTACCTTAGCCTATACAACGGAACGTAAGGTACCAAAACATGGGAGCCGGGCAAACCCAACTATTGACCCAAGACATGATTTAGAGCCGATGCATATAATGCTATAAGTTCGGGGTGCCGCACTTGTGAAAGTGTTCGGACTTATCACACCATGATGCGGGAAATGTAAGCCCCTGGTGTATTTAGCCGTACCAAAACGTACAGATGCAACATGTCACAAATGAACATATGTATAAGAGAGAAATGCAATTGGAAGCAAAAAGGTGCTGCATTACTTATTAAAGAAAAACTGCTGTAAGTGCAGAACGATACAAATGGTGTGATAAGCAAGGGATGGGACTGTTAAACATGTCCCCCTCCAGGGGTAGGCTGCCTAATGGTGCGTAAAACAGATTTAATGCTCGTAATGGAGACCACCTGGATATTCGTTGTAGCCTTTATCCTTCCCTGGCTGTTGCATCGTGAGTTCGGCAGGTCTGCTGCCGGACAGGGCCTCTGACGAACGGAGTCCCGTGGGTAAAAAAGGAAAAAAGAAAAGAAAAAGGAACGACACACTTGAGAGCCCCTGGTGTGGTTGAGCCGCAGTCTGGGCCTATCGTGGTCGTGCCCCTCTCCCCATGCCCATGGTATCTTCAGAGTGTAATGGTGTACGCGAAGGACCTGTCTTGATGTTTTACAGGGGCTGGGGTTGGGGCCGCACTGCTACGCGTGCTCGGAACGTGCCAGGTGGTCTTGTTGTATGTTACTCTGGGCGCGCTTAGCTGTGTCCGGCTGCTTAACGGCCGGACTCGAGAATTGCCTTAAGAGGCTGCATTGTACTTCTGCCGCGAGAGCCGCTGTATGCTCCTCCGTGCGGAGAGAACGTTCAGTGTTTCCGTTGACCATGATGACTCCTCGAGGGCCTGGCATCTTGAGCTTGAGGTATGCGTACTGCGGCATCGCGTTGAACTTTGCAAACGCGGTACGTCCAAGCAGGGCATGATAGCCGCTGCGGAACGGAACTATGTCGAAGATTAACTCCTCGCTTCGGAAGTTATCCGGGGATCCAAAGACCACTTCCAGTGTAACTGAGCCTGTACAATTGGCTTCTACACCTGGTATGACGCCTTTAAAGGTCGTCTTGGTAGGTTTAATCCTTGCGGGGTCTATGCCCATTTTGCACACTGTATCATGATAAAGCAGGTTCAGGCTACTGCCGACGTCCATCAGGACTCTGTTGAGGTGAAATCCATCGACAATTGGGTCTAAGACCAATGCAGCGAATCCGCCGTGGCGGATGCTAGTGGGGTGGTCCCTTCGGTCAAAAGTGATCGGGCAGGAGGACCATGGATTGAACTTCGGGGCGACTGGCTCCATCGCGTATACGTCCCTGAGTGCACGCTTCCGCTCCCTTTTGGGTATGTGCGTTGCGTATATCATGTTCACCGTCCGCACCTGTGGGGGGAAACCCTTTTGTCCTCTATTGTTCGGCGGTCGGGTCTCTTCCTTGTCATCGCTGTGCAGCCCCTTGTCATTGTTTTCGGCGATTAACTTGCCTGCCTGCTTGAATAGCCAACAGTCCCTGTTGGTGTGGTTAGCTGGCTTTTCGGGGGTGCCATGTATCTGGCACAAGCGGTCGAGTATTCGGTCCAAATTGGACGGACCCGGAGTAGTTCTTTTGAATGGCTTTTTCCGCTGACCGGGTTTAGAGTCTCTGAATCCGGCATTGACTGCCGTATCCTCACTATTGTCGCCGTTAATGCGGCGTTTGTTTTTGTTATGACGCGACCTGCCATTACGGTCCTTGATATCCGGACTGCCAAAATTTTTGCTGAGGTTGTTGCTGCGTGCTAGCCAGCTGTCCTCACCCGCGCAGAAGCGGGTCATGAGTGATGTGAGGGCTGCCATGGATTTCGGCTTTTCCTGTCCCAGGTGCCAGGCAAGCCACTCGTCGCGGATATTATGCTTGAAGGCCGCGAGGGCCTCCGCATCCGGACAGTCGACGATTTGGTTTTTCTTGGTTAAGAACCGTGTCCAGAATTGTCTGGCCGATTTGTCTGGCTGCTGAATTATCTGGCTTAGGTCATCAGCGTCTAGTGGTCGCACATACGTGCCTTGGAAGTTATCGAGGAATGCGGCTTCCAGGTCCTCCCAACTCCCAATTGACTCTGCTGGCAAGCTGTTAAGCCAATGCCGGGCTGGTCCTTTAAGCTTGAGGGGGAGATATTTGATGGCGTGAAGATCGTCACCGCGGGCCATGTGGATGTGAAGGAGATAGTCTTCGATCCAAACCGCGGGGTCTGTTGTGCCATCATAGGATTCGATGTTGACGGGCTTAAACCCTTCGGGGATTTGATGATCCATTACTTCATCTGTGAAGCATAGTGGGTGTGCGGCGCCTCTGTACTGGGCGATATCATGACAGAGCTCAAGACAGCTTTGTCTATTTTGTTCGGCCCGGCCGAACTTACTGTGTCCGGCGCGACGGTTGTCGTCACGTATCGTGGGGCGCCCACGCGATCCATAGATCGATCTTGATTGTCTTGCCCTATCCTCCAATATATCTCGCAAGTCCGGAGCGTTCCCCTGTGGCCTTGTGCTTTTCGAGCCATGCCGGGGTACGGGTCTAGTGAAGGGCCTAGAGGCCTCTCTGTCGCGACCACGGGGTGGTCGGTCAGCCGTATTGTCTCCTGGTGATGCGGGTTCATAGGCCTCCTCCTCTAATCGGGGGAGCAGGTTGCGTTTAGGATAGCTTTTGGAGGGGCGTTCGAGATCATGCTCTTCGGCCGCGAGGACTTCAGTCCATCTGTCGGCTAGCAGATCTTGATCAGCTCTAAGCTGTTGCTGCTTTTTCTTGAGGCTGTTCGCCGTGGCCATAAGCCTGCGTTTAAAACGCTCTTGTTCGACGGGATCCTCAGGCACGACGAATTCATTGTCGTCGAGGCTTGCCTCGTCTCCGGAGGGAGGCATATAATCCTCTACCTCTTCTTCTGCCGCTCTCTCATGAGGGCTGGCGTCTCCATCCTCCCGCGCTGGATCTTGCTGGAGTGGGTTGTCTTCGGCACTGTCCGGTGTATTATTATCTCCGGTGCCGGAATCTTCATTCTTGCTGTGGCGGGATTTAGAGCAGCGCCGCTGACGCCGACGCTTGGGCTGTTTCTTGGAGGGGTCATCCTCCGCTGTTCCTTCGCCATTTCCATCCTTTGGGATATCCACCATGTATATGTGATATGATGAGGTGGCTTTCCAGTGCCCGGTGGGCGCTGGTTCTTGGTCGTCTCCGGCATCGTCGTCCATACCGTCGATGTCCTCGGAGTCGTAGTCTAGCATGTCGGTTAGATCATCGACAGTGGCTACCAAGTGGGTGGTGGGTGGTCTTTGAATTTCTTCGTCGTCCGCATCCCAACCGTCCTGACCGCAGTCCGGCCAGGGCTCTCCTGATAACGAGAGATACTTTAGCGAACTCAAGATGTCGCCAAAAGGTGAGTGTTGAAAGATGTCCGCTGCGGTGAACTCCATGATCGGCGCCCAATCGGATTCGATTGGAGGGGGCGCAGGAGGTTCGGAGTCCGGCAAGGAGTCCGGCACCTCGGAGTCACGAGCTTCATGAGGGACAAGGTCATTGTTCGGCTCTATTGCCGTAGAGGTTGCAGCTCCCGAGGCAGTGTCTAGCCATCCGTCGTCGACCTGCGCAGCCGGCTCCGAATTGAAGATCGGAGCGGGTTCGAGTGCGGCCTCCAGGGTACTGTCCGGCTGCAGAGCTAAATCATGCTCGCCGCGACAGTGCGGCACGCTTGGCTGTGGCTCGAATCCATCGAGGATCAAGTCCCCGCGGATGTCGGCCGTGAAGTTTAAACTTCCAAATCTGACCTGACGGCTAGGGGCGTAGATTTCGATCTGCTCCAGTTGGCCAAGCGAATTGGCCCGCAGTGCGAAGCCGCCGAATACGAAGATCTGTTCGGGGAGGAAGGTCTCACCCTGGACTGCGTCGTTGATGGTGATCGAAGAAGCCATCGAGCCTATTGGTGACGGCACAGAGGAACTCTCGGGTAGGGGATCCCGAACTGTGCGTCTAGGCGGATGGTAACAGGAGACAAGGGACACGATGTTTTACCCAGGTTCGGGCCCTCTTGATGGAGGTAAAACCCTACGTCCTGCTTGATTAATATTGATGATGTGTGTTACAAGAGTGGATTTACCATGAGATCAAGGAGGCTAAACCCTAGAAGCTAGCCTATGGTATGATTGTTGTTCGTCCTATGGACTAAAGCCATCCGGTTTATATAGACACCGGAGAGGGCTAGGGTTACACAGAGTCGGTTACAATGGTAGCAGATCTACATATCCGTATCGCCAAGCTTTCCTTCCACGCCAAGGAAAGTCCCATCCGGACACGGGACGAAGTCTTCAATCTTGTATCTTCATAGTCTTGGAGTCCGGCCGATGATGATAGTTCGGCTATCCGGACACCCCCTAGTCCAGGACTCCCTCACCCGGGACGAAATGTGTCACAACCGCTGGATGAAAATTCGATGGTGCGGGAGTACAGATCGGAGCACAGCAGCGGAGCAGGCAAACCGTGTCCAATCGGGTGTGTCTGTGGTAGAAAGTTGATGGTCGCCGCAGTTCAGCTGGCCCACATGTCATGCACACAAAGGCAGAGGAGCGGTGGGGCCGAGAGGGATGAGGGGCACGAACAATCCTACCATTCTGCCACTGACATGTGGGACCCATAAGCGTGGGTCCCACCTGTCAGCGAAGGAAAGGCAGGGCAAGGCAGTGCTAGCCACGTCAGAGGATCCATGTCCACGTCGGGGGATGTTGTGCCGTGGGTTGGAGCGGCATCGTGGGAATCGCGTGTGGGTGTGGCAGTGGTAGAAACAAGAAACGTGATGGTCGCCGTGGTTCAACTTCCATGGACAAGTTGTCGTGTCTGCTGACACATGTATATCAAAACTAGAGTGTTTATATTTCAAGCATGTGAACAAGTATTATTCTACTAGTTTGGATCCATTGCAATGCACGGGCCAGCACATTTGTAGTAGTAGTGTCCATCTCTATCTCTAGAGGCCTTCCCTCGTTCATCCTTTTCTCTCACAAGATAAACTACTCATACAAATGCATCTTGATGTTCCGTGGAACACACGAGGATGTTTCCTTGGGGGTCTCTCCAGCGCGGCGTGGCCGTAGTTGCAAGTTGACGCCCCTTGAGATGTCGACGTTGAGGGGCACTCGGATTTCCTCCGATGAGCAGGTAAGATGAGTTTGATCACGTAGTAAATGCATTCTAAAGACTACTTCCGTGTCCATTTCCTAATTCTCCCCCTGCCCACTGTTTCACAGGCTAGGCTCGGTGCGAGTGGAGATTGGCTTGCATATGTATGGTAGGGTACCAACATCAATTTGCACAACATTTACAATGGTGACACCGTTCCCGTAGAACCTTTGTCCAACATTGGGATCAGCCATGCAACGGGCCACCGCATGAATTGGTACGATGGAACCATGGTGAGATTGAAAAAAAGATAGAATGAACCTTGCACATGGCGGTCAAAGGTGGACCATGCTGTCTACGGCCGATTTGTTGCCATACGAGTAGGAAGACGCTGTGCTCCTTTCTAACCGCATCTTCGCGTTGAGAAACCAGGGGACTTATTTTGTATGGGACACATCCTACGATATACTCCCTCTCTACCAATTTATTTGTTTTGAATCTTTTCGTTTTATAAGTTTCAAAATCAAATTTAGAGCTCCCCATCACATGTTGAGATTACAATGTCCATTAAATCGTTGCGTGCATGTATAGTAAAGAAACAAATCTCGAGTTTGGCACGAGTTCGTGCTGTGGGAGCACCACAAGCCCTGGCGCAGGAGTTACATTTCCCTCTCAGGGCCGTCGGGACTAAGCTTCAGCGCCTTACTACACCTACCTTTGAGTCAATAACATGTGGACCCGATAGGTGACTGGTCCACACGTAATGCTCCCGAAGGCAGAGGGGCAGTGGGGCCAAGGGGGGTGAGCCGCAGGTCGGGGGACGTGTGGTTTCATGGGTTCGAGCGGTGTCGTGGGAATCGCGGGTGGCTATGGTAGAAACTTGATGCTCGCCGCATTTTAGGTGGCCCACATGTCATGCACACAGAGGCAGAGGGGCGGTGCGGCCGAGAGGGGTGAGGCGCACGTCGGGGGGCGTAGTGCCGTGGGTTGGAGAGGCATCGTGGGAATCGCGAGATGAAACGTGATGGTCGCCGTAGTTGAACTTCCATGGACAAGCTGTCATGTCTACGGACACATGCACTGCATACCGATCACTAGAAGGAGTAGCAGAGAAAGCTATATATGCGGATAAATAGTTCCTTATAGTCAAGCGGACCCATGCTACTACTCTGTTCCAAAGACATGCACACTATCGAAATAGTCCATCTATATCAATATCACCGAGAGGGAATATTTTTTTTTACAAGAGAGGAAATAGTTCATCCATCCATAATGCCCTCCTGCTGGTGCAGCGTTTTCTTCTTCTTCTTCTTCTTCTTCTTATTCTTCTTCTTCTTCTTTCTTCTTCTTCTTCTTCTTCTTCTTCTTCTTCTTCTTCTTCTTCTTCTTCTTCTTCTTCTTCTTCTTCTTCTTCTTCTGCTTCTTCT